>NC_057803.1:714618183-714625054 GCF_018294505.1 Triticum aestivum | reverse complement strand
CCGAGCTCTTCTATGCTTTCTTTTGTGTTGTATGATGACACTACTCCCCACTATGACTAGCCTTAGGCAGACCAGACAGCGACGGCTTTCGATGTCTAGAACTCTACACCGGACACAGCACACCAGGTAGGATATACAGTACAGGCGAAGCTTCGAATGGCTGCCGTTTGCTATGTTCTGCTCCCAGCAGGGTAAATTCTAGGGCTAATTCCACTATTACGATATTTTCTCTGGCAACGAAGGAGCAGAGATACGCTTAATTATAGCGGCGCGAGCACAAGTAGTAATAATTCCAGAACCAGAGATGGGGAAACACACCTGTAACCTGTGTATTGCCGTCGCCCGTCAGTGCTTGGGAGTGCGGCAGGCAGCTCACATCCATCGGCTGTCTTGTCTGAACATGCCTTTCTGCAGATTAATTATAGAACCCACTCCCCATCAGCCCAAGTTACATGTGCTGTTCAGCGTAGAGCTCAAGCATAGGTAGTGGCTGATGTATGTGTGTGGCCTACTAATATATCATATATGGACAGCGAGAAAAACAGTTCGTTCTTCCACGTGGCACCTCGCATCACCGTTGCTCGAGGTCGAGGTTGAGCGCGTTGAAAACAGAAACAATTGCCGGAGCTTTAGCAATGTGCACAAAAATTGCCGGAGCAAAAAATAGAAGTAAACCTTCAAGTAGGGAGATGCATATGAAGTAAGTCGGAGCCTTCGCCTTGCGATCCGATGGCTCGATTCCAAACGTGATGTGAAAATGACCCGAATGGAATTTGTTCTTTCTTCCCAGTCGCCTTTGCGTATCTATCTATTTATCTGTCTGAATCCTCAGCACTGACCAGCGTGCTCCCCTGTTTCTTGTCTGTTGACAGTCAGTTAATGTCCAGTTATCATCGGTCGGTTTAACCATTGGAGGATGAAATGAAATGCACCTTTCGTGGGATGCATCTCTGTCTGCGATTCGCCTGGTGGTCACTCCATATTCATCCGGCATGCAGCTCGTCTTGTTTCTTCTTCCTCTCGATCTTGTACTGTTTTCGCCGTTGTTTTCCGCGACGTCTGGATGAGGTGTGCCATCTCCCAACTGCCCCCGTAACCATGTGTGGCTAAGGCTGGTCATAGTGGGAGTAACATAGCAAGTAACATAACACATCCCAAGAAAAGTTTGCTTACATGACATGTATTTAATGAGGAGAGAGATGGTTAGAGTAACATAGTATGTTACTGTAACATAACACATCTCAAGGCAAAATGTGTCTACATCTTAATAAATGATGTCTTGCATAATACTAGTGGGGAGTAACATAGACTAATAACATGCATACTCCCTCCGTCCGCCAAAGAGTGGACGTTTAGAGGCCAGCGTTTTTCCCAGAATAAGTGTACGTCTTCGTTGCGCTGGGTACTTTTGCATTCGCCCCCCTGGTCCACGCCTCGAGCATCACTCCAGCGCAACTGAATCACCACACGCAAACTCCCCAATCCTCTTCCTCTCCCCCAACGATCCTCTCCTCCGATCCAATCCCAAATCACCGTCGGTCCAACCTCCAATCCAGGGCCTCCCCCTCTCACCCCAAATCGATGGCATCCCGTCCATATAAACAGCCGGCGAGGTGGCGTCCATCGCACTGGAGCCATGGCAGGCGGAGCAGAGGGCGGAGGAGCGAAATCCGGCGATGGCAAGCTAGTCAAGGCCATCGCGACGGCCGGCGGCGCAGCACGCGACCGCAGCGGATCTGGTTCTGGGGGCCCCGTCCGTGCGCGTCCAGGCAGGTTCCGACCGTGGTCGCCCTCGCCCTCGTACGTCAGTCGGCGGCGTCGGTTCGGTGTCGGAGCCAAGATTGTCGACCCGGATGAGGATGCAGTGGGTGATGGTGAAGCCGGTGTTGTGGCTAACCAGGACGGCGCGGCGGCAGGTGCTGGGCAAGATGGCACGGCAGCAGGAGTGCGTCCTGGTGCTGACCAGGATACCACGGCTGCAGGTGCTGGGCATGTCGCCGAAAAGACCAGCAAGTAGTACTAGCTCTGTAAGTTTGGCTTGATGCAAATCTTGGCTTTTAGTTACTGGCGTTCAACTTAATACAAGTCCTAGTGGTGATGTAGAGGGAGATCTAAGTATGGCTGTGTATCCTGAAAATTTTAAGTATGAACAATCTGTAGTGGTTAAATGACAGACATGACTATGATGATCTGTTGCATAAATAAGGTGTTTTCTTGATGAATGAGTCCTGGTCTCTGAAGTGGTGACTATACTTTCTGTACAGATTTGGCATGAAAAGATTTGGCATGAAAATTACTTTGACTATTGAACAGATTTGGCATGAAAAATTACTTTGACTATTGAAGCAAGAACTATTACAACTTCTAGTCGGCTATGATCTGCATGGCGCTCTCATAGAGTTCGCGATCCCACCCTAAAACATCAGGTAGATTTCCTGTACGCTCTAGGCCATCCTTGTACATGTGAGGGATCTTGTAGTCATTGCCTCCACCTATCTTCATTACCTCAATTAAGCAACTCTGTAGTGTAAGGAAAATCCTGTTTATCTTATCGGCATCATAAGCATGATATTCGTGCTGCACATTGTTGATTAGCTCATCTAAATTATTAGAGACTAGCCTATCTGACATGGATTGTAGTGAAGAAAATAGGCCAAGGTCTAGAGCGTTCATATCCGGTGAGTTCGCAGGCTGTTGCATGAGGCGAATATCAAGCCCAGTTTGGGCAACGACACTAAGAAAACCTGGGTCATTACTTGGGACATGTGATCAACGTCCCTCTTGGACGATTATCACTTTTCCTTGGCGCTGGCTCCTACAACCAACAACGCAACTCAAGTTAGATTAAGTATGGATGTGTCTAATAAATAAAAGAGTAAAGGTTGAAATTCACCTTTTTGATAAACGGCCAAATGCCTATCTTTCCATCAAAAATGCAAATACCTTCTGCATTATATCTAGGCCTGCCTATTACAACCAAAAACATTATTTTTCCAATGGAGTTTTTATTTTGCACAGTCCTATGTGGGTTTTCTTCTGATGGCATCTTGTAGAATTTCATGGTCTTTTGGGTGGTGTTAAACCACTTTTCATCTAAATGTAATATGTTACGCATGTCCTTGAATGTGGGCTTATTTGGCAAACTTTGCGTGTCAAACATAGAGAGACAATGCCGCAGCCTAGCCTTCATGTTTGCTTCCTTCAAATATGGCTTGAGTGAGCTGGAATGCCTATCTAGCAAGCCTTCCGTAAACATCCTATGTAATGTGCTTTTCTTCACACCCAAAGCCCTTGCAAGACTACGTATAGTTCTCCTTTGACTCCGAGGAATCTCTGGAACCCTACCAAGGTCAACTACAATCCTTTTGCGACCACAATTTTTGGGCTTCCTTGATCGTACATCAACGGGTATGCCTTGTCGAAGACACTCCTTCACCCTCCTCCAAACGCGTCTGACCTTGTATACTGAAACTTGGAACATGTTTGCAACTTCTCTGGTTGTGGTCTTCTTTAATCTCCGGTCGACACTTCTTGCTAGCAATTCTTCATAAATACCAGTCCTTTGCAAATCTGTTAAATTCTTGTGTTTGTCTTCATTATGAACTTGTTCATTATCTTCTTGCTCCACATCCATGTCTTCATCTGGTGCTGAATCGTACATGGCTTCATGCGGTTCTGAATCATCAAGCTCTTCTTCGTCAAACTGAATCTCTATATCTCCGGCATACACACCATAGTCCTCCGGGTCAACATGAAGGTTATCTAGAGCTTCATCCATTGCTTGCACTTCCTCTTCCATGCTCTGGAAAAAACCACCGTGGTCTTCAAGTTCATCGTCTACAAGGTGAGGTTATGTGAGTAGTTGAATAAGATCGTAATTAAACATTCAAATGTGCTAACTAAATTGTTTTACTAACCTGATTCATCTGATTCATGCAGGTCCTCTTCTCCATGGGCAACATCGGCCTCATGTTCCTCTTCTTCATGGGAAATGTCGGCCTCATGTTCTACATGAAGACACCATCAGGATTAGCTACAGTATGCAGAAGAATTGAACATGTGCATATGGTCAAGATGTACCATGGTTCATGTTCAGATCGAAGTGATGTCCAGCCAGTGGTACTTCTTCATGCAAGGGAGGCTCATGTTCATCTTCTCCAGCGAATTGATGGCCGGCCTGGAGTACTTCTTCATGCAAGTGAGGCTCAAAACCAACCTGGGGTTCTTTAAGCAAGGCAGCCTCATGTTCGTCCTCTACGGTGAAGAAGAAACATCAGCATGTGCACATGTTCAAGGGGAACAAATGAAAAGATGATCAAGATGTACCCGGGTTCATGTTCAGATCGAAGTGATGACCAAACTGGAGCACTTCCTCATGCAAGGGAGGCTCATGTTCATCTTCTCCCTCTCCTGGTGCTATATTCAAGTCAATGGCCATGGTCTGTGTGTGTGTTGTTTTACTTGGTGCAACTGTGCTGGCTTTATAGCTGGGCACAGGCGCTTCATCTACTGAAATTGTAAACTTGGCGCCTCTAATTTCTGTAATCTGGCGCCTCTAATTTTTAGTACTAGTTGTTGCTGGCGGGAAGTACTGTGGCGGGAGCAAAATTCTATTGGTAAAGTTCTGTTTTACTTCTCCCTTCTCATTTACTGCTGCAGGAAGTTCTGTTTTACTTCTCCCTTCTCATTTACTGCTGCAGGAATCGAAGCAGTAGCAGAGGTGTGGCGCCTTAATTGAGTGGTGGGAGGGCTTTTTTGCAAAATCCTTATTTTGTCTTAGAAAACCTAGACGTCCACTCTTTGGCGGACGGAGGGAGTATGTTACTAGTCTATGTTACTACCTTCATAATGGATAATAACATATAAATGATAACATGCAAGCCTTCATTAATTGAGCTATAGACTCATTTTACCTCGGGGTGTGTTATGTTACAGTAACATAATATGTTATCACAAGCATCTCTCTCCTCATTAACTTCATGACACATAAGCAAAATTGTCTTGAAATGTGTTATGTTACTATCTAAGAGCTATGGTGCCATGGAAAGGCTATAAACAACCAACCGAAATTAATGATGGAGGACCCTCGGCTCATTGTGTCCCTAGCTAATTCATTCATTCATTCAGGTTGACAGGGACAAGGCGTTGGGCTACTGTTTTGTGTCAGCAGTTGGTGGAGATAACTACCATTTGTTGTACGTAGCTTTGTACATACATCCATAACTAGGCAGGGCTCCTGCCAAGTTAGTCACGTAGAGAAAATAGACAACGTACGGAGAAAGCTTCTTCCCAGCCTTCTTCTCCTTAGCTTCCTGATATGTATCTGCCTGTTTTCAGATGCCGGATCCGGGTGGATGGCATTATCCTAACGTGGTTGTACATGATTCAAGTTGAGGACATGGGATGCCAGCTTCTATGTTTGATACTATATGCTGACTCAGATTTCACATACTCTTCAGGAGTCTCCCGCAACCGCAAGCTAACTCTAATCCAGTCTGGTCTCAGCCTCAGGAGATAATGTCCTGGTTGGCCTCACTTCAATGTTCATCAAACACCGGGCCCTCCCTCGCACCGGCCATTTTGCATAAGTGCCAAAAAATAATGGGATAAGTATATTTCTCATCCTTGAACTCTTTTAAAAGTATAGAAATGGTCCCTCAACTAAAAAACCAGCAAACATTAGTCCCTCAACTTTGAAAACCGGATTAGTTTGGTCCCTTGACTCAACAAAAGCAGTTTTCGTGCTGAGTTGGCGTGGTTTTGACCCAGCGTTGCCAACGTGGCAATCTTCTTCCTTCCCATCTTTAAGCTCAGCTGAGCATTTCGACGAGCAGTTGGCGCGCGCCAAGAAACAGAAGAAGAAGGTGACGTGGAGCTTGCACGTACTGGGTGCAGGCGGCACGGCGAGGATCGCCGGTGGCGCGCACACGCCAGCACGCACAAACACGCACATGACACCCACCAGCACACACTCACTCGCACATCACATATGCACACGCACAGACAGACGCGCGCTGGCAGAGGGAGAGAGCACCACCAGGTGCTCCTGGGATCGTCCGCGCCACCATGGCGTAAGTTCGGAGTTGGTTCCAGCGCGGTCGTGGTGGCGATTCTCCGTCGGAAACGAGGTAGGCGAGGAGCTCTGGGGCGCGGCCGGGGTGGCTCTGGCCAGCAAATTGTAGCGCTTTTGAATATGTCGGACGATGAGGGCGAGCTCTAGTTGCTCTCACGTAGGCGGGCGACTGCGTGCCATGGGCGGCACCCATGGGCACAGTACCGAGCTCGTCCGCGGCGGGTAGAGGACGACCTGGGCGCGGCCTTGGGTCTCCTGCGAGGCAGGCGTGCTCCAGGAAGGAGCGCGAGATGCGCCGGAGATTGAGGTGCTTGGCCCGCGTGCATGCGTGCGGCGACCAGTCGAGTTCTTTCAAACACGAAGTGCAGACTAGCTGTTGGATTAATTCTAGCCGCCGGCACACGCAGGTATACGTTCACGTACATATTGATTTGGCCCGCCAGAGATGCCTGCAAAAAGAAAAAAAAACATGCTGATCCGATCTCGCCAAGAATACACACGCATGCGACGTGTTGCTCCCTGGACTGCACCTTACGTGCCGCTGCATACGATCTGATGCGTGGCCAACGCCGTAAGTGGAGGTGTGCGCGGATGGCCTCCTGTCCAGAAGGTCAGCGGCGTCGCGCCGGGCGCAGACTGCAGCTCGACGGGCAGGGAGGCCAAGTCACTCGTCTGCCAACGCCACGTCCACCGCATCATCTCCACCGCATCACCGTCATGGACGACGCTGTCGGGGTTCTGATCCGACCTCGCCGCGCTCAGGCGTATTGGGGACACTTGGTGATCAGGGCCGGCCCT